>NC_060176.1:21416233-21443733 GCF_021184085.1 Oncorhynchus gorbuscha
TTAAAACTCATAGTCATCGCCATCCATCAACCTCCACCTCCTCCCTTTGTCAAAGCCTGTTAGAATCTATTAGAAAACAACACAATTCACAACCAGAGGTGACATTTTAAAGGAAAGCTTCACTTCACAACAGATATGCAGATTTCAACCCTATAAAAGGGATCTTATCTTCACAGAGAGGAGACTCGTGCCCAACACACAACACAGTGAGTGCTCTCTCCCCAGAGAATGGACCAGGCTCTTTCAACACAGTGCCCTCTCCAGAGAATGGACCAGGCTCTTTCAACACAGTGCCCTCTCCAGAGAATGGACCGGGCCCATTCATGGGCCGACCCCAGGCCCCAAGAGAGTGACCACAGAGCACACAGCCCCAGGACAGGCTCACCAGGGGGGCTTTGAGCATCTCTCTGTCTCGCCATCACTACATTCCCCTGCCCTTTGAACCAAAACAGAGAGGGAAGAAGAGAGAGCGAGGGATACAGAGGCAAAAACAAGCGTGTGTGGAATTAAAATAAAAGTGAGAGAGAAACAAGAATAGGGAAAGAGAGAGACAAAGATAAAGAGCATGATAGAAAACAAGTGAAAAGGAGGGAGAAAGAGCGCTCAATAAAATATCTATCAGGGAGAGGATGAAAAAGCAACACTGGCCTTTTAGTTCATTTTTGCCTGTAATTGAATAAGGCGGATAGGACTGGGACTGCCTTTAAATGTGCATTGAAAAAGGGTGTGTAGTGTGTGTGTGTGTGTGTTGCACTCTCCACATATCCTCTTCAAGTCCCCAGAGGGAAGGGCGCTCAGATTCCTTGGGCGACGTTTTCCTCTCCTCTCGCTGCCAACTCTGTAGCTGTTGTTTTTATCAGCCTCCTTCACAGGGCTTGGCTCAGGGCGCAAGGGATAAGGCAAACAAACACATGGGCAGCGCTTAGCAACCCAGATCAGAGTGCCTGTGAGGGGTCTGATAACCAGAAAGGCACAAGTGGGGGGCGCCTACCCGTGCACGGGCTCCGGAGGGGCAAAGCTGCCACTGGACAGAAGAGGATCTGGGACTGGTGGATGGAGCCATAGAGACCCTGTTGGACTGGACTGACATCCAGGAGATACTCTGACCCCAAACCCGGACCCATAGGGTCTCGAAGCACAACGGTCCAATATCATTCCATGCTGCAATAAGTCATTTCCATTTCAATTCAGTCAATTCAGGAAGTCAACTGAGTTTAAATGGAAATGACCCCAACACTTGTACAGCAGGTTGCATACCGCACATCCTCAGTCCAGATGTTTTGCTCTTCACACCCATCCGTCACCTCTGCAGGTGGCACCAGACAGACGGTGTGAACTTCCTTCAGGACAGGGGACACCGTTATCTGCTGAAGTGGCATTGTTGCCATGCAGAGTGTGCTGCACATGTGCAGTATCACCTGCCAAGACACGGCCATCTGTCTGGCTTGGCCGGGGAACGTATATTAACTCTACTGTCTGCTGTTTATCTTCCCCTCCCCCTGTTCCTCAGTATTGTGTATCACACTAAGTATCATGATCTCAAAATGTTTATGAAACCTATGCTCATACTACAGCTCATTAAGATGTAACCTTTGTCTACAAGAGACAACCTCATTGCTGGGTACATAGTGTGCCTTGATTTGCCCGCCTGCCTGCCTCTGTCTGTCTGTCCGTCCGCCCATCTGTCTGTCCTCACATCTGTCTGTCCGTCCGTCCGCTTGTCTGTCTCTGTCCGTCCGTCTGTCTCTGTCCGTCTGTCTCTGTTCGTCTGTCTCTGTCCGTCTGTCTCTGTCCGTCTGTCTCTGTTCGTATGTTCTGTCCATCTGTCTCTCTCTCTGTCTGTCTCTGTCCGTCCGTTTGTCTCTGTCCGTCTGTCTCTGTCCGTCTGCCAGGCATAGGGGGCATGTTGTCCCAGCTTGTGTCCTCTGCTGGGCGGGCAGAGCGGGGGGGCGTGTCTCTGGCACAGCTGGTCCTGGCCAGGGGGAGAGGGAGAGAGGAGGGAGAGCCCCTTGAACAGGTGGCCATTTCTACGAGGCAGGACCTGGGAGAGGAGAGCAGCCCCAGCTCTACTTCCTGCTTGGCGGCTTGGCTGGCCGTGGGGCTGCAGCAGACGGCCCTGTCTGAGGGCCAGAACCTCCACAGACCTCACTCTCTCTCTCCTTGACAGCACACACATCATGCAGGCACAGAGAAGAGTGGAGGAGAAAAGAGAAAGAGAGGATGGACGTGAAGGGGAAGGCTGAGGGAGGTTATGGTGAGATGCAATCTTCTGTGATAGAGCTACTACTGGGGCAAAGGGGAGTCTTTTGACCCCATAGTTCACCATCATACGTCTGTGCAACTACTTTAATAAGAAACAAAGCCATTTACTATAATGAATGTGCTTCATCTCTGTTAAGCCTTTCAACTAAAGCACTTTACCCCTCCTTTATCATAGTGTTATTAATGAGATCAAGGTCTCATCTCTCCCTTCCTCATAGTGTTGTTGTTTACAGATAGGATCACCTTCCTTCTAATTGCCCTTGTCGGCTCCACTTCAGGGCTCTCACAGAAGGAGACAGTGTGCAGTGCACATTATGGACCTCTGGCTCATATATCCTACACTGCAATATTTAGACCTCCTCTCCAAAAATCAATACAATGAGATGGTCTTTGGCTTCATTTCTTATTTCAGTATTGATTAGTGTTACAGTTATGTGCGCAATGTCAGGCCAATTAAGGAGAGTTAATAGATTTTTTCCCCCACACAGGATGGATTGAATTGGATTATGCAAAGCAGATCAAAAAGGACTCCCTAGCCTCACCTCTATGTCTAAAATACTGTTTTTAATGAGAAGGAGGGTACTACAAAGCAAATACACGCACCACCACTCCTGCTACTATAACCCACTGTAGTGTTATTGCCTCTGTTTTAAATGTAATGCTTATTAATAATATCCACAGAGAGGTGCCAATACAAATCTAAAACACTGGCTTTCATATGTAGTAATAATGTTAAATAGCAAACACATAGTAACATAGCATATTTCAATAGACTAGTAATAGTAGCCTTAAGACAACTCCTACTGTGGGTGCAGCTGAGTTCCTAGTGGATAAAAGTCATTTGTAATATACTAAAAAGGTAGGGTTGCAAAGCTTCCGGTAAATTACCAAAGTTACCAGAATATACAGTAATGTTGGCAATTCCATCTATGGCAATCTATCCTTACTTTGGTCGTTTATACTTGAATAACTTTTAAAAAATGTATTCATAAATAGTATACAAGTTTTATGTCTGTGTTCATATTGTCCATGAGTTTCTAATAGATAGTCTGTATAGTTCGAGAGAAAATAGCCTAATTAATGAAAAAAGCATGTGAGCATTATTTTCTAATAACTCTGCAACTCTTCCAACTATCGACTTTTCTTCACAACTATCACCAGTTTGACACCAAAACATTAACAACAAATACAGAGACGTAGTAAAATAAATACAACTGTGTAAAATAAATATAAAGGATATTATCAAAGACAGAACAGCAAGAAGGCTAAAACTGCTTCTCCAATGGAAATCCCCGATGTTATGGCGACGTTCGCTGGCTAAACTCAAGCCTAGAAACACCTCATCGGGTCTAACGGTCGTCTCGCGCCTTAGATATAAAGTTGTTTTTTGACAAAAATTAAAATGAGTCAATTTGTCACTAACGAGGGTGGAGTAATAACATGTTCAACTACTTAAGACATTAGCTCGAATCTAGGTTTGTGCCTTTAGATTCGGCAAAAATGAACAACTAAGGAAGAATTGTTCACTTCTCTCAATTACTTCTCAAACCCCACACTCTGGCCTAATCTGTTTCGCAAGGTTCCCGGATGTCTCGCAATGCTGTGCCTCTTGGTTTAGAAACTGTCGTATACAGTGCATTCGAAAGTATTCAGACACCTTGACTTTTTCCAAATGTTGTTATGTTACAGCCTTATTCTAAAACTGATTAAATCGCCCCCCCCCTCCCCCTAATCAATCTAAACAAAATACCCCATAATGACGAAGATTTTGGCAAATATATAAAATAATTTTTTGTTGTTGAAATATCACATTTACATAAGTATCCAGACCCATTCAGTACTTTGTTGAAGCACCTTTGGCAGCGATTACAACCTCGAGACTTCTTGTGTATGACGCTGCAAGCTTGGCACACCTGTATTTGGAGAGTTTCTCCCATTCTTCTCTGCAGATCCTCTCAAGCTCTGTTAGGTTGGATGGGGAGCGTTGCTGCAAAGCTATTTTCAGGTCTCTCCAGAGATGTTCGATCGGGCTCTGGCTGGGCCACTCAAGGACATTGAGACTTGACCCAAAACCACTCCTGCATTGTCTTGGCTGTGTGCTTAGGGTTGTTGTCCTGTTGGAAGGTGAACCTTCACCCTAGTCTGATGTCCTGAGCACTCTGGAGCAGGTTTTGATCAAGGATCTCTCTGTACTTTGCTCTGTTCATCTTTCCCTCAATCCTGTCTAGTCTCCCAGTCCCTGCCACTGAAAAACATCCCCACGGCATGATTCTGGCACCACCATGCTTCACTGTAGGGATGATGGCAGGTTTCCTCCAGATGTGATGCTTGGCAATCAGGCCAAAGAGTTCAATTTTGGTTTCATCAGACTAGAGAATCTTGTTTTTCATGGTCTGAGAGTCTTTACGTTACTTTTTGCAAACTCCAAGCGGGCTGTCATGTGTCTTTTACTGAGGAATGGCTTCCTTCTGGCCCCTCTATCGTAAAGGCCTGATTGGTGGAGTGCTGCAGAGCATGGTTGTTCTTCTGAAAGGTTCACTCTGACAGAGAGCTCTGTCAGAATGACCATCGGGTTCTTGGTCACCTCCCTGATCAAGATCCTTCTCCCCCGATTGCTCAGTTTAGCTGGACGGCCAACTCAAGCAAGAGTCTTGGTGGTTCCAAACATCTTCCATTTAAGAATGATGGAAGTCACTGTATTCTTGGGAACCTTCAATGCTACAGACACAATCCTGTCTCGGAGCTCTATGCACAATTCCGTTGACCTCAAGGATAGTTTTTTTGCTCTGACATGCAGTCAACTGTGGGACCTTATAGAGACAGGTGTGTGCCTTTCCAAATCATGTCCAATCAATTATTTTTACCGCAGGTGGACTCCAATCAAGTTGTAGAAACATCTCAAGGATGACCAATGGAAACAGGATTCCCCTGAGCTCAATGTTGAGTCTCATAGCAATGGGTCTGAATACTTATTTAAATATGATATGTCCATTTGTTACATTTTAAAACCTCTTTTCGCTTTTCATTATGGGATATTGTGTGTAGATTGCTGAGGATTTCGTTAACATTTACATTTACATTTAAGTCATTTAGCAGACGCTCTTATCCAGAGCGACTTACAAGTTAAAAAATGTGTGTCTGTTTTCTGAAAATGTGGGAAAGCTTGGCCAATGAAACATTTCTGGTTGGTCTCAGGGAATGTAAAACATTTAAGAAATGAGACTTTGAAAACTGGATTGAGTGAAATAGCAGCAAATATGTGAGCAGCTAATGAGCATGGAGAGACTTACAGGTTTGACAAAAATCACCTTTTATCTTTTCAGTTTGATCACCTTACATGTATATAAACTGAACAAAAATAAAAACACAACATGCAACAATTTCAAAGGTTTTACTGAGTTACAGTTAATTTAAAGGAAATCAGTCAATTTAAATAAATTCAGTAGGCCCTAATCTATGGATTTCATATGACTAGGAATACAGATATGCATCTGTTGGTCACAGATACGGTAGGGCCGTGGACCAGAAAACCAGTCAGTATCTGGTGTGACCACCATTTTCCTCATGCAGCACGACACATATCCTTCGCATTGAGTTGATCAGTTTGTTGATTGTGGCCTGTGGAATGTTGTCCCACTCCTCTTTAATGGCTGTGTACAGTTGCTGGATATTGGTGGAAACTGGAAAACGCTGTCGTACAAGTCGATCCAGAGCATCCCAAATGTGCTCAATAGGTGACATGTCTGGTGAGTATGCAGGCCATAGAAAAACGGAGACATTTTCAGCCTCCAGGAATTGTTTACAGATTCTTGCGACATGGGGTTGTGCATTATCATGCTGAAACATGAGGCAACGACGTCGGATGAATGGCACGATAATGGGCCTCACGATCTCGTCACAGTATCTCTTCAAATTGTCACTGATAAAATGCAATTGTGTTCGTTGTCCGTAGCTTATGCCTGCCCATACCATAACCCCACTACCACCGTGGGGCAGTCTGTTCACAATGTTGACATCAGCAAACTGCTTGCCTACACGATGCCATACAAGCTGTCTGCCTTCTGTCCGGTACAGTTGAAACTGGGATTCATCCATGAAGAGCACACTTCTCCAGTGTGCCAGTGGCCATCGAAGGTGAGCATTTGCTCACTGAACTGAAGTCGGTTACGACGCCAAACTGCAGTCAGGTCAAGACTCTGGTGAGGATGGTGAGCATGCAGATGAGCTTCCCTGAGATGGTTTCTGACAGTTTGTGCAGAATTCCTTTGGTTGTGCAAACCCACAGTTTTATCAGCTATTCGGGTGGCTGGTCTCAAGATGATCTCGTAGGTGAAGAAGCCGGATGTGGAGGTCCTGGGCTGGCGTGTTTACATGTGGTCTGCAGTTGTGAGGCCGGTTGGACGTACTGCCAGATTCTCTAAAATGACGTCGGAGGCGAATTATGGTAGAAATATTAACATTAAATGATCTGGCTAAAGCTCTGGTGGACATTCCAGCAGTCAGCATGCCAATTGCACACTCCCTCAAAACTTGCAAAATCTGTGACATTGTGTTGTGTGACAAAACTGCCCATTTTAGAGTGGCCTTTTATTACCCCCAAGTTGCACCTGTGTAATGATCATGCTGTTTAACCATCTTTTCGGTATGCAACACCTGTCAGGTGGATGGATCTTATCTTATCTTGGCAAAGGAGATATGCTCACTAACAGGGATGCAAACAAATTTTGTGCGTATGAAACATTTTGTGGATCTTTTATTTCAGCTCATTAAACATGGGACCAACACTTTACATGTTGTGATTATATTTTTGTTCAGTATACTTACTTTTGTAGCTCTTGTTCAGAAATATTTAGTAAATTACTTGTGTTAGTTAATATATTTTAGAAAATGAGGGACATGATTGTTTGGTTGCGGGACAAAGGGCCAGAATGCGGGACTGTCCCACACAATCCGGGACATGTGGTCACACAGCGGGCCAGAGATAATTACAAACACCTGTAATAATCTGAAGTACCAAAAAGGGCCACTAGATGTCTTGTGATAGATTACAGAAAATCCTTGAAACATACCAATATTCTACTAGTTTACTGATAAATTTAGAAAGTTTACAGTTATATACCCTCCCTTTGCAACCCTAATTAATAGGCTATATCAGACTTTGAGGGAACACTTTCATACCAGTAACCTGAATGTGAACGTGTTAATACCTGGGCAACGAGAAAGAGGGAGAGGTGATAATTCATTCACCCCTGTCTTTAAAATAAAAACAGGTGTCTCTCTGTTTGGAAATTCTACAATGACCTTTATGGAGAGTCTCCTCTGATGAAATATTCATGGAGCCGGTACACAATATGTCAGAGGCTAGCGGCCTAATTGGCTGCAGTTACATTCTGACTGGGGGTGTCTCTTTTCTCTCGGTCTCATTGTCTGCCGTCTGCTCCGAGCTGGGTCCTGCTCTCCTGTCTAAGTGGTCTGGTCTCTGTGAAAAGCACATCTGAGGACTAATGTGGGTCTATATCCTGCAGACAGACAGATTATCTTGTTTAATGACAGCCACGTAAGAGAAAAATGATAAAAAGTAAGTCTTTCAAGTGTCGGGTCATGTCATGACAACCAGGCCCTGATACCAAACAAGTCTCAAAATAAATGAATGTGGTGTGTAAATATATGTATCCACGTTTCCTTTTCATGTTTCATTTGTCTCACAGGTAGGGTGCTATACATTGTGGTGGGTGCCGTGGCAAAATTTTCTCTTGCCCGACCCAAGTAGGGAGTTGTTAGGGGATCAAATCAAATCACATGCGTCAAATACAACAGGTGTAGGTAGACCTTACACTGAAATGCTTACTTACAAGCCCTTATTAAACAATGCCGTTTTAAAGACAAATATGTGTTAAGAAAGTGTGTACTAAAATAGCCTGAGGTAAAAAATTAAGAAAAATATAGAAAGAAAAAGAAAATGTAAAAATAACAAATAATTAAAGAGCAAATAATTAAAGAGCAACAATAAAATAACAGTAGTGATGCTATATTCAGGGGATACCGGTACAGAGTCAATGTACGGGGGCACAAGTTAGTCGAGGTAATTGAGGTAATATGTACATGTAGGTAGAGGTAAAGTGGCTATGCATTGATAATAAACAGAGAGTAGCATCAGTGTAAAAATGGGGGGGGGGGGGTCAATGCAAATAGTCCAGGTAACCATTTGATTACCTGTTCAGGAGTGTTATGGCTTGGGGGGTAGAAGCTGTTTAGAAGCCTCTTGGACCTAGCCTTGGCGCTCTGGTACCACTTGCCGTGTGGTAGTAGAGAGAACAGTCTATGACTAGGGTGGCTGGAATCTGTGGCAATTTTTAGGGCCTTCCTCTGACAACGCCTGGTATGGAGGTCCTGGATAGCAGGAAGCTTGACCACAGTGATGTACTGGGCCATACGCACTACCCTCTGTAGTGCCTTGCGGTCGGAGGCTGGGCAGTTGCCATACCAGGAGGTGATGCAACCAGTCAGGATGCTCTCGATGGTGCAGCTGAGGGGCCCCCCATGTTGAGGATCAGCGTGGCAGATGTATTGTTACCTACCCTAACCACCTGGGGACAGCCCGTCAGGAAGTCCAGGATCCAGTTGCAGAGGGAGGTGTTTAGTCTCAGGATCCTTAGCTTAGTGATGAGCTTTGAGGACACTATGGTGTTGAACGCTAAGCTGTAGTCAATGAATAGCATTCTCACGTAGGTGTTCCTTTTGTCCAGGTGGGAAAGGGCAGTGTGGAGTGCAATAGAGATTGCGTCATCTGTGGATCTGTTGGGGCGGTGTTGATGTGAGCCATGACCAGCCTTTCAAAGCACTTCATGGCTACAGACGTTAGTGCTATGGGTCGGTAGTCATTTAGGCAGGTTACATTGGTGTTCTTGGGCACAGGGACTATGGTGGTCTGCTTGAAACATGTTGGTATTACAGACTGGGTCAGGGAGAGGTTGAACATGTAAGTGAAGACACTTGCCAGTTGGTCAGCGTATGCTTGGAGTAAACGTCCTGGTAATCCATCTGTGAATGTTGACCTGTTTAAAGGTCTTACTCATATCGGCTACCTTTAAACAGGTCAACATTCACAAGGGGTTAACCTACCTCCTCCTCCCTCCCTGCCAGTCGGGTCCTGGCATTGTGAGTGAGCGTGATGGCACTCAGAACGTGTGTCTCCGTGTGTCTCTGTGCCCCTTGGTGGGCTGTCATCACTCCCTGGCATTGGGAACACAGCACAGCTGCAGGGGAACCGCTCAGTGGGGAACCTTCGTTTCCATCTGTCTCCTATTCAGGGTGGCACCTATTTAGAGCAGCTCAGCGGCTGTGCATGCCATGAGCCATGAGAGGGAGGGAGGGAGGGAGGGAGCGCACGAGGGGCGATGGAGAGAGAGACAGGGAGAGAAAGGAGGAGAAAAGAGAGGGGAGTAGGGAGAACTATCGGAAACTACACCTGTGGTAGTTGTGGTTTTACTCCCACTGCTTGTTACATGTCAGGTTGTCTATAAAAGCAACACTATGAAGTTGTTTGCCAACTGGGTCACTTGGTTTATGGTAAACAGACCTAATGAGCTAAATAAGAACACTGAACATTTAAATAGAAATGTTTCTTCTGCACATTCTGGTGCCATCTAGAACCTAAAAGGGTTCTTCGGCTGTCCCCATAGGAGAACCCTTTGAAGAACCCCAGTTGGTTCCGGGTAGAACTGTTTTAGGTTCCATGTAGAACCCTTTCCACAGAGGGTTCTATAAGTAACCCAAAAGGGTTCTCCTATGGGAACAGCAGAATAACCCCTTTGGAACCCTTTTTTCGAAGAGTGTAGGCTAGAAAGAGTGTAGGCTAGAAAGAGTGTAGGCTAGAAAGAGTAAGTGCCAATATCACAGTCTAATTGCTATTTGTCTTGAAGTGCTGCTTTTTTATGAAAATTGTCACTCAGAAAATAGTATATGGGATAAACATCTGTTATCTATAACATTTACGGTATGTTTGCATATAATAACATTGTCACTATAGCATTCTCTGCAAATATACATCAGTGGCTGCATGTGCTTGTGTGGTGAGTGGGTATGTGTGTATGAGAACGCACTTAATTTAGCAGGTGCTCTTTGACAGTTCTTGAATGTGCGCCAAGTCTGCTGTAAAAAAAAACTCAGCATGCATCTGTGTGGGGCAGATGGGGACGGTTTAACTTATAAAGTTCGGTTAAGATCCGGAGGTTTCTGGGGCTGTCTGTGCCAAGCAGGTGCACATAAACACCCCAAAGAGAGGATAGAGGAGCCTCAGTTGTCATATTTCGGGGGGCTATTTAGATGTCCATAGATTACTGAATATACACTGCCAAGGCTATAAGCTCAGGGAAATCCTTTTCTATCGCTCTCTGTGTCCTCAACAAACACTCTCACAATATCCTCCCATACTGTACAAGACAGAAAGATAGGCCATCATATTGGAATCACACCTCCAAGCTGACAATTAACTGACAACCACTAACATCTGTCAAACCTACATAGAACGTAAAGTGGAGGAAAAAAACAGTGTTTTGCTGTATGTTTACATTCTAAGGACCTGGGAGAAAGCTGGGGAATCCCTAACCTTTCACCAACAGTGTCACGGATATGAACAGCTAAAAACAAACAGCGTGACATAGTACAGAAACAGAGTTTGTGATCCCAGAGTCACCAGCCACGGTGATCCATACAGTGTGTACCTGCGGCAGGACAAACCCAAGTAAGGACTTGGTAAAGGTGAGCGGTTCATCCACTCTGAAGTGACCAGGTGTCTGGCAGGAGGACTTTCCACCATCTGGCTGCTTCCCTCTCGCTCTCTCTCTCCCTGCAGTCATGAGGCTTGTTAGACTTTCTCTCTGTGCAAAAGGTGAAAAGTTCCTCTCGTCTCCTCTCTGCCTGTTTTAAAAAGAATATTTTTGAACTTTTATCCCCTTCTCTACCCAACTGGTAGTTACATTCATGCACCCGGCATTCATGCACTGCATGCACCCGGCCTGCCACAAGGAGTCGCTAGAGTGCGATGGGACAAGGACATCCAGCCAAACTCTCCCCTAACCCAATTTTGCACCGCCTCGTGGGTCTCCCGGTCATTACCAGCTGCGACAAAGCCTTGGAAAGAACCTGGGTCTGTAGTGGCGCCTCAAGCACTGCGATGCAGTGCCTTATAGACCTCTGCGCCACTCGGGAGGCCCGCTCTCTGCCTGTTTTTAAAGCGACAGGACACATTTTTGAGGATGAGCATGCATTACCAGAGAAGAGACCACAACTCCAGGTTCAGAAAATCAGAAGGGAAATGTAAACAAAAATAGAAAGAGAGAATCTTTCATCTAAAATAAGGCAGGTATATTTGCTGACTTTCCACTAGATTTTTCATCAAAAGTCCTACTTTTCCCTTCTGATGATTCATGGGTAAAGTGATAATTAGGGCATTGTCCGTCCTCCTGCTGTGTTTTAATTTGGGGAGAGAGGCCTGCATGTCGCTGATAGAAGGATCTATCTGACACGGCTAGTCTAGCCTGCTACATCTGTGAGCTGCGAGCAACAGCCGCTGGGGAAGATAAGGCCAGACTAGCCGCTCGCCCAACGCTCCACGCAGCGCTCCACACTCTCCTCGCTCCGGTCCCCTCCCCAGTCCCATGACCTTATCTGTGGAGAGAAAGCACCGCTCGGTCACGATAGCACCTGCCAGGGCCAGAGCTGGGATAAAGTGATTATGTGGGAATCATTATCTCACCCCCCCCCAAATAAAATATAGATCTTTTTTTAATAAAAATATATACCTGCCAACATCTGAGAGTAGGGGAGGCAGGCAGGGGCCTCCACAGCCTGACACACAGGAGCATCCACATACACACTAATCCAGTGGGGCAATCTTCTCCTTCTCAGCAGGCAATCCCAGGGTTTGATTTGAGAACATGCTATTACTTGATCATGACATGTTAACTGACGGCGCTTACATGTAGCCATGGAGAGGGTCAGCACGATGAGAGGTTTAGGAGAGAGAAATGCTGGACACACATACATACAGTACATATAAACATGAAAATTCCAACTTTGGTACATGTATTCATTCCACCGAATGCTACATGGAAGCAGATTCCATCAGATTGGATGATGTCATTGGGAGAAGCTTGAATATACTAACAAATTATTTTTGATGCTGTATTCTTACCCAAAATAATCTTCGATCTTAGTGCACAGTTGAGGCAGGGAAGGCTCTCTAACATAGAAAGCACCTAGAATACAAAAAGGAAATGAAACCAACTGACTGTCAAACTATCATTTCATAGTTTCCAAAGTACCAAATGTGTCACATGAGTGAACATCGCCCTCTACCCCACACACCCGTTACTCTCACATCCACTCTGCTGTCCACCATCTGTGTGCTGGTTTCACTCTGACAGACAGATGGACGGCACATCTGTGTGCTCACATCCCCTCTCACTTCTGTCCCAGCTACACCACACTGCATGCTCTGCGGGTCAGAGGGGTCCCAGCTGTACCCTCACTGTCGTTTCAGAGAGGAACCCCTGTTACTGATTTTACCTCACCCGGCACATGCGCGCGCGCACGCACACACACACACACACACACACACACACACACACACACACACACACACACACACACACACACACACACACACACACACACACACACACACACACACACACACACACACACACACACACACACACACACACACACACACACACACACACACACACACGCCACTGGGACAACAGAGCAGAGAGGCCAGGGCAGGGAGGCACTTGGCATTTGGACTGACTGAACCACAGTGAGTGAAGACAGGGGGTGAATAACCCCCCCTGAGGCCAGTGTCATTGAGGGGCAGAGCTATCCATAGGGTGCAGAGTTTGGGGTAGGGCTGGCTGGGCGGAGGGAAGGAGAGGTGGAGTGAAGGGTGTAGGGAGGAAGTGTTAGGAACAGGAGGAGCCCTGTCTGTGTCCGGAGGGAAAGGGAAAACAGCTCTGCCTGGCCTGGCCCGGCCACAGACACAGCTGGTTCCTGCCAGAGGAAGCCCCAACGGAGGCCGAGGCCTGGTGTCTACCGCTATCACAACCCAGCAGCACTGTTTACCTTCCCCTGGGGAACCACCCCTTTCACACGGTGGGGACAGGACTCACACACAGACATATACACACACCGTGTTACAGATGCACAGTCGCGGCTCACACGGGCGCCACTGCTCTGCTTTCCCCGTGTGGACTAGAGGAGGGTTCAGGCCAGTGCACTGCCCCACAGCCGGAACAACGAGGAAACGAGGAGCCACGAGGCTAGCTGACCTCCCCCTGCCACTCACACACACACACACTATTACCTCACACACTCCTGTTGAGGGAGTCGGAGAAAGAGAAGGAGAGATAGAGACTACTGGGTGGAGAGAAAGAGCATCGGACACAGATAATTACACAAGTCTGATGGCGCTGTGATCCATGTGAAGTGACGTGTCGTGGACGGGACAAAAGTATGAAGTAAAGGAAGAGTCATTTGAAGACTGTGTTAGCTGCATAAAGTTAAAAGGAAGTTCCGTTTTTTTTTCTCTCTGTCTGGCAGCCATGTGATCTGGCGGTGCTGGGCTCATGTTCTAATCATCAAAGCCAGAGGACTCACTCTGTGATCTCCCCAGGCCTGGATGAGTCAGTCAGTCAGTCAGTGGTCAGTCAGTCAGTCAGTCAGTCAGTCAGTCAGTCGGTCAGTACCCTGAGCACACAGGAGAAAGGACATCAACCCTCCGGTCTACACACTGACCACAGAGAGAAAGAAAGATAGACCTATCAACTTGTGCGGTTTAGTGTGTCCCCTGACCAGTCAAGAGTTCTAAAACACACAGAGGACAGGACAACGTTGTGGATTACTGCTGGGGGGAGGGGTGCAGAGCATGGCTGCCGAGGTCCACCTGGAACGGCAGAGGAGGTCTGCCGCTCCTCCCAGGGTTCCCACGGTGATGCTGACCAGTCACAGGGGGACGGTGTGCAGACGGAACCCTCACAGGCTGGAATCTGGCAACCCCAACCTGGCAACCAGGAGCCACTGCACAGCCAACCAAGGTAGGTGGTGATCCTTTTCTGTGTTATGAGAAGTACTACAGGCTGTGCCTCTGTTGGCAGCGCGCTACAGTGACGAGTGATTGTGGAGAAACTCCTGCTGTCATTTCTCCTCATTACGTTGGAGTGATTGATGTGTAATCAGATTGTGTTGCATTAGCACCACATGCTCCAGACAAGACATGGAAATTAGCTTCCTACTGTAGCTCCTGTAACTATGGTGAAACGCTTTACCAATTGTCACTTGATTTTCAAGGTCAAAGCAGACTCCAACTTGTTTTCATTACTGAAAGCATAGTTTGCTGTCAAAACCCTACACTGTAAAGACATTAGAAGTCCGGGCACATATGTCCAAGTGGACTGGGAGGGAAAGGGGTTCAGGCTGGTGAGGACCTGAGGATGGGGACTTCCCTCTGGGCTTCCCCTGGCAGCTGGAGGGGCACACTTCCCTTTATTGTGTTTCTGAGGGGCTAGGGGGAGGGTGGAAGGGGAGGGGAGGGTGGAAGGGGAGGGGGAAGGTGGAGGGTTGGAGATGCTGAGTGAGCCTCATTCATTGTCAAGCCCAGGTCAGGACCCCGAGAGACACTACTGACCCCATCAGGGCTGTTAGTTAGGTTAGTGGGGTCCCCTCCCCTCACTTCCCCATACCTCTCCTCTCTGCTAGCTTCTAGCCGTCAGACCAGCACACTCAACTAGCATCACTGGCTAAGGGAGAAATATGGTGCAACACAAAGGAAATGGGAGAGTCCTTATAATCTCAATCTCATACTTTCTTCCTTTCTCAAATCCACTCTTTCAACACTGAGAGGAGAGGATCGCTTGACTGTTTTCAAGCACACGCTGTCAACAATGTAAATGAAAATCTGGTAATTGATTAAAGTAGTGTAAAAACTGGAGTAGTGCCTTTAGGTAAAAACTTCACAAATCAGTGAGGCCAGTAGCAGAGGAATGCATTAAAAGCATCAGACATTAAAGCTGTACTTTATAGACTCTAAATATTTAAAAGGGGTGCCGTCTTAGAGGAGGACTAATACCCAACATAGTGAATTACCTGCGGCAGCTCCCATTTCTTGGCAGTAATGAGCTTTGTGAACATTTCAGTGATAAGCACTCTATAATTAGGCTTAGTCATAAGCATCCCCTGTAATTCTCTGATAAAAACCCAGCAGAACTGAGGTAAACGCTGGCCCCATCCGTCAGGCTTGCCTCATGTTCCAGGGAGGAACCCATGTCCCTATAAACAACACTCTTTGTCTGATCAGGTAGTTTACCTTTTTTTTTTTTTTGGGGGGTACCGTTCAGGCATCATAATAGTAATGGTCTTGTGATATTTTCTATTTGTGTGTGTGTCTGTGTGTGTGTGAGGCGTTATGAGACACGGCGCAGGCTTCCTGTGGGGGAGCAGATGTCGCAGGGCTCAGGCACAGCTGCGGCGGATGATAACCGCAGTGGCAGGGATATGTCGGCACGCTGGCTCCTCTCCCTGTGTCTTATCACCGCGTATACAGCACACAGCACACAGCACACCACAATGAGGAACTGCCACCCGCCAAAACACCAGCACACCCTCGCAGCCGGCCCTGAGAGAGGGGGGCAGGGAAGGAGGGGGGTAGAGGGAGCGAGAGAGGGAGGATGGAGGAGTAGACTGAATCTAGACAGAGACTTTGAGGGAAAAGGTGGAATGAAATCACAACGAAGCTTTGGATTATGCCTATGATAGGTTTCATGAACGCTCAGCTCTTCCTGATCCTCCATGGCTAGAGAAAGGCATACTGTATGCTTTATGTGCATGAGAGACATTTATGCTATTTACAGTGCACACGCTCCAATGGCTACTCGTGTGTTGAGGACATCTGGCTCCAAGGTTGACATTTATTCTACCCTACCTCTCTGTCTCCATCAACAACCTTATCATCCTCCATTACACAAGTGGATTGTATTACATATTGGTTATCTTAATCTCTTCACATAGATGGGTATAAAACAAGGATGATGGGGGATGGGTCTGTGACGAATATCATTGTGAAAAGAGAGAAATAGAGGGAAAGAGAGAATGTGTGTGAGAGAGAGAGAGAGAGAGAGAGAGAGAGAGAAGAGGAGGGGAGAGAAGGGGGGTAGAGAGAGCAGTTATCCTCTCTATTTCCTCTGCACCAGCTTTGCGGTTTCTGTGAAGAGCAGATGTTCACTACTTGATACAGTGCACCATGCCCCTCTCTTTGCTATCTTCAGTCCCAGCACTACCAACTGTCTGCACACACACATTCTCCCTCTCTCTCTCTCTCTCTCTCTCTCTCTCTCTCTCTCTCTCTCTCTCTCTCTCTCTCTCTCTCTCTCTCTCTCTCTCTCTCTCTCTCTCTCTCTCTCTCTCTCTTGCATGCCAATGTGGACACAATTGCTTGCCTGAATACATGCGGATGTATTCAGGTGCAAACAGAAAACACGGTAAATTGAGAACTTTCCACTGCTGCCCACTTGACTTTCTCTCCTGTTCCTGCATCCTGCTCTTTAGTAAACACTTCACTTTAACGAGGTGCTATTTCCTGGTCCTTTAGCAGGGCTGGTCACCAGCCACCACTGACCTCAGGGACTCCTCTTTCACACACACTGAGATAAGCATAGTACAGTGTGTGTGTGTGTGTGTGTGTGTGTGTGTGTGTGTGTGTGTGTGTGTGTGTGTGTGTGTGTGTGTGTGTGTGTGTGTGTGTGTGTGTGTGTGTGTGTGTGTGTGTGTGTGTGTGTGTGTGTGTGTGTGTGTGTGTCCTCAGGCCCTGCTATGAATTAAACATCATGTAGGAGAATTACTGTTTAAAAAGAAGAGAGCGTCATTTTGAGTTCAAATTCCCATCGTGCTTCGATGGATTGAATGGCCACTTTACTGCACGATTGCAAATAGAATGTCAGAGGATCTATGGATGCAATTTGTGAAACCAGCATCAAACGTGTGCTTGACTAGATGGAGCAATGATCCGTTGCGCCATGCTACATTACAGCAGGGGAGCTCTCTCCTCCTGTGTTGTCTATTCTCAGGCATCATCTGATGACTCTTAAGATGACTTTAAGACGCTGACGACGCTGACATAACAGCCGTAGCATTCCACGGTCATACCATCTCAAAATATCAAACTTCAATGTGAACATTTGTACTGCGAAAAGCTTTCGCTGCACCTGCAGCAACACCTGCTGAATATGTGCACGTGACCAATCAAATGGAATTTGATTTGATTTGACATTCCCATTGCCACACCAGTGCAATGGGTTGCATCAGAAAAAGTGTGCTAACAAACACACAGTATAATCCTGAGCGTGTTACATTTTTTCATTTAGAGGGAAAGAGACTATTTTGTTTTAACCGCTTCTCCCCAAAATCATTTACTTTTACATTGATGCCTTTAATGGCAACTCAATAGCAGAGTCCACTGAATGTGGATCCAAGCAGCAGAGCACAATGGAGCTGCGTTCCTTTCAGACGAGAGGCACAGCAGCCCTTATCTCTTTTCAACACGCCAGCCAGCCTGTGACTGGAGCGAGAGGAAAGGATTTACAATGTGTGAGTGGAGGAAATGCTCCAGTCCAGACCTCGGTGAGTTCTCTCCCCGTAGAGCCTTCCTCTGTCCCGTGTGTCCCCGGTCTGTCACAGAGACCTTCATTACCATACCCACACAATGATCAGCCCCTCAATCTACCCCTGCGCATCTCAGACCAGTCCTCCACCACCATCAGATACAGGCAACGCAACGAGGTGGAGAGAACAAAAGAAAGACGGGGAAGAAAGAGAGAGAGAAAGAGAGAGGAGACAAAGCCGGGTCATTTGTGTTCATTAATGCCATCAAAGGGAAGTCAGGGTCTGAGGACGAGTGTCAGGAAACGAGGGAGTTCAGTTCATTGCGAGCGATAAATATAGTTCCCACCTTGTGTTTCTGTTGTGGGGATGAGTTATCAGACGCGCCACATGGAGGGTCATCCCATCCAACACATCACCCAACAAAAGACCAAATTAAGAAAAGAATGAGGGGCTGTCATTTGGGGAGCTGACAAGCCGGCTGCCCGTATTCCCAGAGGAGAATAGCATGCCGTCAATCATAATGCTATCATGGTGACAGGAATCCTTTTTGGTTTCACCCCATGCCCCACACACTGTCACTCACGGTCCCCCCTACTCACCCATCACCTCTCCAACATCCGGTATTATTTTTTCTATTTAAACAAAAATACCTAGGTAAACATAAAGATATTCAATCTAAAGCATACCTTTACGTTCAGTTGTACACACGCACGTGCACACACACACGCACAGCGCACACACACGCACGCACGCGCGCGCGCGCACACACACACACACACACACAGTGTGTGTGGCCCTCAGATGGACCTGCAGGGCCAGCACAGGCAAGGCTATAACTCCCCAGCAGGAGAGAGAGAGAGAGGGGCTATAAACACTCCATCAAGTCCTGGGGCGATCCACCATCCATCTCCTTGACAACCCAAATCCCAGGATGCCACATGGAACCCCTGATAGGACTCTGATGGGTTACTTGAATTTGGGGAATGTGTGAGGGTGTGTACGCGTGTCTGGATGTGTGTGTTTAATTCTCCCACCATTCTAAGCCCAATGCAGCAGTTATAGTGTTGGTGTCTGAATTATTAAAACAGCCAAGGTAAATATTGAGAAATTGGTTCTCTTCAGAAATGCATGGATTGGTGTATGTATATACAACACTCAACTAGCTCTCTCTCTCTTTCTCGAGAAATCCTAGATCTTTTAGACCTGGCCTGAATATGTTTCCAAATCTGAGTGAGGCAGACAGAGCTGTAGGATCTCGGATTCATCTTAAGGCTGCTCACTGGATGGATCAGACTTTGATATGGTAGATAGAGAATCATAGCAGCTGTCATAAAGAGAAGACAAAATGGATGGAAAGTACTGTACAATATACCTTATCAGTTCTCCCCCCAACTGAGAGCAATCATTTTAGGCCACAACACACTCACTCACTCCAGTCCCTTATGCTTGGTTATGATGGCGGATAGAGATCCCTGTTCCTACTGGTTGGCTTATGGGTCTGTGGCCATTCACTAATCATATCAATTATCATACAGATTATCATTGTGATGGATTACCTCCAACTGCATAACCTGTTTGACATCTGATCTGAAATGGTCAGTAATACACAGGAACAACTCATCCCCTTTAGGCAGTTCCCCATACCTGTATCTGAGAGGACACCTCACACTCCGGACACCTGACAGGCTGGTGAGACAGGACACACTGGATAGCAGCTGTCTCTGTGTACTCTTGACTGACTTTGTTAGTTCTGTAGACACAGTAGAGGTGAGGAGGAGAGTGTTTGTTTTGTCTTCAGTAGGCTGCGCCTCTTCCTCCGTGTCGGCAACCAAGCGTAAAGGGCACACGGGTGTAGAATTCTCAGCTTGTGAAACCAGATGAACCTGGCAGATATGACGTCATTGTTTTAGCACAAAGTTGTTCAACTATGGCGCTACGGTTCAACGCATCAATAAATGAGCACCATTTACTTTGGGAATTTTTCCCATTTCCGGCGTCTGGGAGCTACAATTGGGATAGGCCACTGTGCTAATGCAAATAGGCCTACACGGTAGGTAAACGCAAAGCCATCATATGTATGCAGATAGGCCTACACGGTAGGTAAACGCAAAGCCATCATATGTATGCAAATAGGCCTACACGGTAGGTAAACGCAAAGCCATCATATGTATGCAGATAGGCCTACACGGTAGGTAAACGCAAAGCCATCATATGTATGCAGATAGGCCTACCACCTATGCCGTTACAAAAAATACAGCATTAACTCAAATACACACACACACTATGAGGATGTCGGATGACCGTAGAACAGTCGCACTATGGTGTTTGCCTGCAGATTCTGGAGCTGCAAATCCAATCTCTGACTATATTCTTTTTTACAGACACCTTTCAGCCAAAAGCACCTTTTGTGATAGCTACTGCACACCGTTATTTAAACAAATATTTTTTAATCTATTTAGTTGTCTATCACTTGCATTCTTTGGTGAAAATGAATAAATGCTGCCTTGACCATGGGCGAACGTGCCGGGGGAACAAGATTAGGCCTCCCTAGGCTAAAGCAGAAATCTTGTATTTATTTTTCTACCATTGTCTATTGAGTAGTTAGAGGAAAATGTCCACTGATTGTCAAGCGTCTGAACGAGCAGTTAATTGTGAGGCCATTGGTAGAAATTATGAGATGATGTTGATGGCATTGCATGGGGAGATTGCCTAGGCGACGAGTGAGGTGGTTTTGGAGCTGGCGTGTGCTGATGTGAGGAAACAGCGGCCCCCTTGGGTAGACATGGGGAATATTATTCTCTATGGGGAAAATGTCAAGACAATATAGAATGCATACCTGGTATTATCGCCGACTGTAGGCGCCCGTATTTACACTTTATCAAACCCCTCTGACCATTTGATATCGGCTATATCTCCTAAACTAAAGTATGGAATTAGGCTAACTTAACATTAGGCTACAAATATTCGTTGTTTCTTTGCACATACAATAGGCCTATGACAGTGAAGAGAGTTAATAAATCCAATCGAGCTGAAGTAAAAACCTCACGTGGGGAATACATTGTATTTCTAGAATTTACAAAAGAACATGATGTAAACTTCTGCACTTGTTTCGCGTATAAATCAATAGCCTATATGTGTATGTGTGTGTGCATGAGGTCATAGTTCCATGAGTTTCAACATGCGGGGGGAAAAAATGACAATATGGAGATAAGACGCGTGCTGTCAATTGTCAATGCTATTGCAGAAACGAGCAGAAAGGTGGCTGTCAACTCGTAGGTCTAAAGAGAGAGAAAGAGAGGGAGAGAGAGAGAGCGAGAGAGAGGTTAGGAGCTCCGTACGCATCCTGCTCCAGATGGTGATTTAAACGCAGACAGAAGGCTACAGAGGGATAGAGAGAATCACAAGACTGCACACTAGACCCGCGAGCTCAAAATAATCGAAAACTACCAAATGAACCAAAACACGAAATGAGCGACAACAAAGACAACCATTCAGGCGCTCGAAATATGATGAAAGATTTTTACTAACTGGAGTTGACAACAGCATCTCAAGCCATTTGTTTCAGTGGAATGAGCGGTCCTCGATGCCTGAACAGTTGGATCGGTGGGCAATGACGGTCTGAGAAGCGTGGTGTCTGCTGAGCAAAATCGAGTGATTCATTCGGCTTTGACATGATCAAACAACGGGAGACTCATTTTACGGATGTATAAAGACTTGATATTGTAAAGTCATTTGGACTACTGTGTGCCAAACAACGGTTTCAAAGTCGTCTACCGGAGGAGTAGCATTTGGAACAAGAGGATCCATGCCCAAATGAATTTCATATTTTTTACATTGGATGTAGCCTACGGCGCGCATCGGACAAGGATTTGTGAAGTAGTCTATTTTCTCTGACAATTTTAAGATTACACAAAATATTTATATTTTGTATCAGTTTGCCGACGGTGAGCACAAATGTTAATACATATCTGAATCAACGATCACTGTGGTTTCTTTACTGTATTAGCCTTTCCTTGCTAACAGAAAATTAGATCTAAAGCAGCTCACATTTAGATAACGAAGAGAAGTTGTGATTCCCCCCCTCAAAATCCAGATAAACTGTTGGTTTTTACCATCGAAAACGGACAGTAAACCAAAGACTTCTATGTTACTAAAGGATCACAAAGCTCTGTCTAGCTTTGCGATATAGTTTTCAATTTATATCTAAGAAGTGAATTACCTCATCATTTATTGAACCGAAAAGTCAACAACACCGCTTTGAATCCAAAGGAAACAAAATTATATATTTTTTTGACTGTAAAAGTGTCGAATTGATCATTTTTTTTCTCTCTCTCTCAATGTCTTTCATTATCAAAGAGAAGGAATAACACCTTTATGAATTGTGTTCAATATCTCCGAAGGCTTGATCCTTTCTTTCAAATAATGAGGATCGGGGCGTTATAATCGTCATTATTTGGCCTGGATTATCTTCGCTGCAATTACCTCAGCCTGAACCCGACCTTCACAAAGTAAGTCACACTATTAGGCTTCGTGTTTGTTGCAAATTATACATCCTAATTGTGTGCTTGTTTGATGAGAGAGATACGTTTGGACACGGTTGCTTCTGGCATGAAGCACGAAACACATATTGCATATGATTTTGTAGCCTATTTTGTACTCTTATATTTTTACACTTATTTTATGAACTATAGCCTCGGCTAGATGGTGAGGTTGGGTGATAATCACTATTTAGCTAAGTAGCATAGCATAGTAAAGACGTGATTTTACATGTCCCTGATGTTAACATAGCTGCATAAATGATTATGCAGATCTTTAATTATAACCAATACTCTTCCAATATTATGTTAAATAACATGTACAAAGTTAGATTTTCAAGGGCAATAATGCAATTCCCTTATCGATTAGAAATAATGCGTTATTATACCGTTTTTCTTGACTTTAAAAAAAATAAAGCTGTTGACTCCTACTTTCGTTGTTCAGGTTTTCCGCATTGTCAGCTATTTTTACAGGAACTTTCATTCATGTTATTAAACTGTAAACATTAGTGTTCAGTATAGTTTCAGTGCTTTCCCATTGATGGCGTTGAATCAACATTTGAATGGTTTTATTTTGACACAGACACTGCAGTCGATGTGGCCTGTTGGATGATGGTTCTCTTATTTGGAAAAACATTAGAAAAAATTATAGGCTAAAACAATTGTGCCAAAGTAGAATTTGTGATGAAGAGGCAACAACGTATCAGCCAACTTGAACGCATTGTAGCTTCAATAAGCCATATCAGACACTTGACAAGACAACTTTTCATATGTCTATAATATTACTGGTAGACTAGTATCAATAACTACTAGGCATATTTCATCGCAAACAACAGAGAAGTTAAAACGTGTATACGTCGATATAAATACAGGCTATGTATTTTAGCACATTTCCTAGCAATGTTTGTTTATAGCAAATGTTGGCCCATAAGACGTCTCCCTTCCTCGATACAGGTGGTCTGTTGATAAATTCGTTCTCCCAGATATAGTAGGCCTACATTAATTAAACTAACGGCACACGATGTGGTGTTTCTGCTGGTGCATATGAGAGCGCGCGAAGCTCCTTGTGTGATAGAACACGGAGGCGTAAATATACAGTTGTTGGGTCGGGTTGTGGTTTTTAGGGCTTTGTACTCTAGCATCTCTTGTGTCTTCTTCCTGTGATGGTACCTGTACCTCAGCACAACTCCCACACCAAAGTACCGACTGAAAGTAGTAATGCGTTTGGATCGTAGGCGTCAGCCTTGGTTTTCTTTTGATATCTTGTGGGCGCCTTCCTTGAGTGATACGTGATTGAAGGAAGGAACGATGCATGTTCAAAGTATTCGGACCAGGCTCTGCCCTGTTATCATAAATCAGTGGAAGGGGCAGTAAATAATCTACATCTCATGGGCTGTGATATATTATTTTATTTTATATATTTATACTATATTATCATGTGTTACAGAGGCATGGTATGTATTGCACACAAACTGAATGGGCCAAACCGTTTCTAGAAGCCTAGGCTAACATGTGAACATAACCTGGAATAACCTGATCCATCTCCCATGGTGTGAAATTCTGGAATAGGTGGCCTGGAATTGAAAGGCCTCTCTGACCTCTCTTTCCCCCTTCAGCTGCACGTGAAACCCCCCCTTCAGCACATGCACTTACGCAGATCTCCTGGGTGTGATGATCAGACTCCACAGTGGGTCAATTGCCAGATATTCAATTCACAAAAACGGCGCCTCTCAGTTTTAAGGCCAGAAAATGCAATATGGAGCTGGTGTCTGTACCAGCCAGGATAATGAGTGAGCAGAACTGTATTGGGCATCAGAGAGTAGAAGAAGAGCACATCGATGAGACTGCCTATTGGTATTGCTGCCAGACAGACAAAGTAACACCATTTCTCTAGCCTAGTGAAAGAGAAAATTAATTGGGTTGGAAGCAATATTATTTGATGAAACATCTCAAACTAAATACAATTAGAAGACATTCTAAACTAGATATACACTGAGTATGCCAAACATTAGGAACACCTTCCTAATATTCCAGTTGCACCCAACCCCATTTTGCCCTCAGAA
The DNA here is from genome assembly GCF_021184085.1 of Oncorhynchus gorbuscha. NCBI lineage: Eukaryota > Metazoa > Chordata > Actinopteri > Salmoniformes > Salmonidae > Oncorhynchus > Oncorhynchus gorbuscha. Next base: position 21,440,748 of record NC_060176.1, read on the forward strand.
CAGCCTCAGTTTGTCGGGGCATGGACTCTACAGGGTGTCGAAAGCGTTCCACAGGGATGCTGGCCTATGTTGACTGCAATGCTGCACACGGTTGTGTCAAGTTGGCTGGATGTCCTTTGGGTGGTGGACCATTCTTGATATACACAGGAAACTGTTGGGGGTGAAAAACCCAGCAGCGTTGCAGTTCTTGACACAAGCGGTGCGTGCGGCTGGCACCTACTCACATACCCCGTTCAAAGGCGCTTAAATCCTTTGCCTATTCGCCGATTCAATTGAGACATACACAATCCACGTCTCAATTGACTCCTCCCGTTCATCTACACTGATTGAAGTGGATCGAACAGATGACATCAATAAGGGATCATAGTGTTCACCTGGATTCACCTGGTCAGTCTATGCCATGGAAAGAGCAGGTGTTCTTAATGTTTTGTATACTCAGTGTATAAAAGATGACTAAATATAACTTAAAGAAAGATTACTCTGTGTAGATGACTCATCTTGGCCAAAAAGTCACCCACTTGAGCCTGCATGAACTCTGATATCCATCAGTGGATTCTTCTCTGTAAAAACAGAGGACATTTTCTCTGACATCACATGAATTGACTATTTAATTGGCCCTGGCGGTAAAGATCAGCTGAATAATTGAACAGCTGATAATAGACAGACAATAGATGGAGAGATCCAAAGGTGAAACCACACTACAGCCGTTCAGCATTACCACCAAACATCCCCACCGCCCGCCACTCTTCTCCAAAGGCAGATGTCCCCACTTCATCATTAAGTGCCTCTCTTAAAGAAAACCATTCATTACCCCACTGGAGTTTATTCCGTCTCTGCTACTAACACACTCATATGGATGTCTCCCTCCCGTTTAATGGGCAGACGGAAAAATACCACAGGAGAAGAAAAAATGTTTTTTAAAAGAGATACGTGCTCTTGTGCCAAAGCCACATGCCAATAGAGAGATGTTGTAGTGCAGTGATGGAGTCTCACCGGCCTCCCCTGGACAGAAGCAGAGAGGCAGACTATGCAGTGATGGAGTCTCACCGGCCTCCTCTGGACAGAAGCAGAGAGGCAGACCATGCAGTGATGGAGTCTCACCGGCCTCCCCTGGACAGAAGCAGAGAGGCAGACCATGCAGTGATGGAGTCTCACCGGCCTCCCCTGGACAGAAGCAGAGAGGCAGACCATGCAGTGATGGAGTCTCACCGGCCTCCTCTGGACAGAAGCAGAGAGGCAGACCATGCAGTGATGGAGTCTCACCGGCCTCCTCTGGACAGAAGCAGAGAGGCAGACCATGCAGTGATGGAGTCTCACCGGCCTCCTCTGGACAGAAGCAGAGAGGCAGACCATGCAGTGATGGAGTCTCAACGGCCTCCTCTGGACAGAAGCAGAGAGGCAGACCATGCAGTGATGGAGTCTCACCGGCCTCCTCTGGACAGAAGCAGAGAGGCAGACCATGCAGTGATGGAGTCTCACCGGCCTCCTCTGGACAGAAGCAGAGAGGCAGACCACGCAGTGATGGAGTCTCAACGGCCTCCTCTGGACAGAAGCAGAGAGGCAGACCATGCAGTGATGGAGTCTCACCGGCCTCCCCTGGACAGAAGCAGAGAGGCAGACCATGCAGTGATGGAGTCTCACCGGCCTCTGGACAGAAGCAGAGAGGCAGACCATGCAGTGATGGAGTCTCACCGGCCTCCCCTGGACAGAAGCAGAGAGGCAGACCATGCAGTGATGGAGTCTCACCGGCCTCCTCTGGACAGAAGCAGAGAGGCAGACCATGCAGTGATGGAGTCTCACCGGCCTCCTCTGGACAAAAGCAGAGAGGCAGACCATGCAGTGATGGAGTCTCACCGGCCTCCTCTGGACAGAAGCAGAGAGGCAGACCATGCAGTGATGGAGTCTCAACGGCCTCCCCTGGACAGAAGCAGAGAGGCAGACCATGCAGTGATGGAGTCTCACCGGCCTCCTCTGGACAGAAGCAGAGAGGCAGACCATGCAGTGATGGAGTCTCACCGGCCTCCCTGGACAGAAGCAGAGAGGCAGACCATGCAGTGCATAGCTCGCAGGCTGCTGCCTGACAAACACCAGTCCTCATAGACCCTAAGAGCCCCACTTTGAGGCATCATAACTCACTCACAGTGGTAACAGAAACATACTGAAGCTATGACCAGGGGGTTATATAATATTATAAACCGGGTGGTTTGAACACTGAATGCTGATTGGCTGAAAGCTGTGGTATATCAGACCGTATACCACGGGTATGACAAAACATTTACTTTTACTGTTCTAATTATGCTGGTAACCAGTTTATAATCGCAATAAGGCACCTCAGGGGTTTGTGGTATATGGCCAATATACCACTGCTAAGGGCTGTATCCATAAGAACAGTGGTATATTGGCCATATACCACACCCCCTCGTGCATTGCTTAACTCTAGGATCGTAGTCAAGCATGTGAACTGGAATAAAATGTGAGTTGCATACTGTATTTAAAAAAATACCGATTATTTGTGACATTCACTTAGTTACACAGGAGAGCGTCCTTATTGGTCACTCATGGCAGGGTAGGCCATGTTGTTTGTTTAAGGTGATAGTGTCTGTTGCCTGGTCCCCATGCCGGTTGGTTTGCCAGGTGACAATATCACAGCACAGTGACCTGCAGCCGGAGTGTGGTGGGGAGCGGGGTGGGGGCGTGGTGGGGAGCGTGGTGGGGAGCGGGGTGGGGAGCGTGGTGGGGAGTGTGGTGGGGAGCGTGGTGGGGAGTATGGTGGGGAGTATGGTGGGGAGCATGGTGGGGAGTATGGTGGGGAGTGTGGTGGGGAGCGTGGTGGGGAGCGTGGTGGGGAGCGTGGTGGGGAGCGTGGTGGGGAGCGTGGTGGGGAGCGGGGTGGGGAGTGTGGTGGGGAGCGTGGTGGGGAGTATGGTGGGGAGCATGGTGGGAGCGGGGTGGGGAGCGTGGTGGGGAGCATGGTGGGGAGCGGGAT